>NC_048219.1:128444188-128477689 GCF_002007445.2 Ailuropoda melanoleuca | reverse complement strand
CCACCCGCCCCCTCCCCCGAAGCGGCTCTCCCACCACCCCTGGCGGCGGCGGTGGCCAACTTGCCCCTCTACCCGGTGCCCATGGTGCCGCCTCCGCGGCCGGCGTCGACACGGACTCAGCCCCGGAGCCCCCTCTACTGCCCAGAGGCCGCCGCCGCCGCCCGCCCAGCCGCCAGCCCGCCTGCCCAGCCAGCCCCGGGCTCCCGGGAACGTCAGCACGCCGCCGTCCCCGGACCTGCTCCCCGCCAACCCCATTGGTTGGAAGGAGAAGGCTGGCCCTCCCTATTGGCCCGGCCCTCATATTGAACCGGCCAATGCAAACTGCGGTTTCAGGTCGCCATAGAGACCGATGCTGTTAAGAGCGAGAGGGCCTGAAGAAGGTGGGGAGCGAGGCTGAAGGTGTCTCAAGCTTTGGGAACGGGAGGGGGTGTAGGGAAGAGGTACAGGGGAATTCCTGACTGCTGGCTCTAAAACCTGAGGCAGCTTGTGCTTTGGCTTCCTGTCAACCCCAGCTGTGCATGGTAGGGTTTCTTCCTCACCTCACCTCGAATGCATGAGAACCTAGGAGTGGGCATTTCGCTTTTCTTGCGTCTGGGAGCCCCTGAGACTTTGCCCTTTGACCTTTGACATGTGTGCAGCTTCTGCTACTCCAGGTGAGTTTGCGTCCTATCCCTTAGTTCGCTGCTTCCTGACGTCACTGATCCACCTGAACTCTACTTGTTGTTTTTCGTCCAACCACTCCGCTTTCCCTGGGGCGGACCTTGCCTCAAAATGTTGGGTTTAAGAACTTACAGCCCTACCTAAAGGAGCCTCAAAGAATATTTCATTTGAATGATATTTTGGTAAGGAAACAGGCTAACGTATATTATGTTGGATGTCATTGAGTCATCACATAAGATAATGTGTTCCCTGCTTCTCCAAGCAAACCTCTAATCTCACCATTGAAAGATATTTATTAAAGACCCACCTGTGTGTACATTCTGCACTGTGAGCTTGGCAGGTGCATGCTGTTTCCGCTAAGAGTGGGGAAAGACAGGTGACAAAGACAATTCTTAATGCCTTCTGATGATCTCAGAGAGTAAAGAGAATAGATTACAGTTGATAGATGTTGTTTTCTGGGTATTTTCCAGTTTACCTCAAATTTGATAAAGAAATGAACTGAGAAATGCAATCAGTACATTGAAAAATCTTGAGCTTTAATAAGTTCTTTGCTTTCCTTTAGTCACTTTGTGCTAATTTGTCAATACCAATTGTTTTTTGTAAATAACCTTCATATTTAGATACTGGCTATTCAAGTGGGTCNGTCAATACCAATTGTTTTTTGTAAATAACCTTCATATTTAGATACTGGCTATTCAAGTGGGTCTTCCTGAAAATATTAGGCTTTTAAGCATTATATAGCACTGATGTTCTTAGGTTTCTTCTTCTGGTGATTTTGCCCTGTTAGTAAGATGTAAGAAGACAATGTTTATGTTAGCACCCTTCAAGTTGGAGGGACCGTATTTTGTGAAAAAGCTGATAGGATTTTGGAAATTACAAATATTTATTGAGAGAAACAGATGAATGTGTGTGAAAGCTACATATGCCTAACTACTGTCCAGAATTTTAAGTTGAATAATATGCTTTGCTATTAGTTTTTATCTTACTATAATCAAAAATTACAAAAATAGATAAGACTTGTTAATATGGTATCTTGATTGGAAAAACATCGCTTACAATTTGTGGTAAAATTTAAACTTAGTTGGTAATCCTATCCAGGGTTGAACTGTGGAACAAAACCGTTGAATATATGAATGTTCCTCCTAAATATCTCTAGAATTGGGAAGGAAACAGAAGGACCATAGTGCATGCTTGTCTCATGCCTTGCTATCATGGAAGTTTGCTCATCATGCTTTTCATTTCTGGCTTTTGTGTGTGTGTTTGTTTTTGGAGAATAGAAAAAGTAAAATGCAAATTTTATGACTCATTTTAAATGTACTAAGAAGATTTCAATGATTTTTTTTCTCCAATCTTTTCTTTTTGTATTTTCCTCAGATCACGTGTGATGGGTATTTTGATATTGTGTATTCCATGTTTGTAATGATTAAAATGTCACTAAAATCTGTGAATAAAGTCCCCTAATATGTTACCATTTAACATTATTAATTATTTTTTGTAATTCTTATACAGAGTTGAAAGATTTCTTTTGAACTTGCTCCTTTACTACCAAGTACTTTGTTGCAGGAAAGTCTATGCTCTCCAGACTTGGCTGGGTCTTCACTGATTCTCTAAATTCCTTTCCTCATCAGGAGGGTGATTAAACAGGACACTTAACCAGGGACATTATCCAGGGCACTTCTCCCAAACCTGTTCTATTCTGCTCTCCTCAAGCCCCCACTGTACTTTTTCTTCTTCCAGTTCTGTAAGGGATCTTGCCTCATACTTGACTGAGGATCCATCGTGAGGTTTCTGTTTAACTCTCCTAAACCCCAGTATCAGTTTTCACAACTGATCACTTAGTTTGGTCCTGACTGAACTCATACTCCATTTCTACTCCTAAGCATGGGCCATCTTACCTCCTCAAGATTATCCTACATTGATTATAATTTCTCTCTTAGCTCATATGTTTTTTCCTCCAAAAAAAATTTTTCCCTACACCTTACATATATCTGACCCTTTGTGAAGACACCCTTCTTTCAGCCTACTTCCCTCTCCATCTATTGGCTTTTCTTTTCACCAAAAAACAGTCTGAAGGGAATTTCTTTCAGCTTTTATTTGTTAACCTTCAATATCCTGGACCTTGAATACAACTGAAAAGATTCTGAAGGTAGTGCACTTTTTCCTCAAAATCCTAACTCATTTTGCCAGTAAAGTTCTCTCCTGCAAAAGGGCCTTTTACTTGCAAATTGCAATGCCTTAATTCCAGATTTCCAGTGAAGGGTAGAAACCATTGTCTCCCACTCTGAGGTTCCATATAAATGCAAATGAAAAACTTGAGAAGAGGAAGCATTTAACCTGCTAGTCAAACCACCTAGGTAGGTGGGTCTAACTGCTGGGAAGTAGAGGTGTGAAGAGGGGGCTGGGGCAGCCTGCCTGTGGGACCTAGGGCAAAGTTCAAAAGACTGAAAAGGTTTGGTGAGCACCACCTTCAAGAAAAAAAGTAAACTGCAGATTTCAAAGGGTTTTTTTTCAGTTACCATCTCAGAAAGAAGTCAATCAGAACCTTTCATGATTATGAATACTGTGTAACTTTCCAATGTTTGTTATTTTCATATTAGCTCATAATGATTGATTTGTACTCCTGAAAAATAATAGCAGAGGCAACAAGGAAAAGGGGGAGAGCAGAAACACTGCCTCCTTTCTCAGTCTTGGAGGCCTATGGAGAAGGTGGGAGCAGTAAATATAAGAATTCCAAAAAACACACTAATTGATAGTTGTTTTTTTTTGTTTGTTTTGAAAAGGAATGTTAAAACAGAGGCAGGTGGCAAATGGGGGAAAGAGAGCAGTGGAATGAACTGGAATGGCTGCTAAAACTTAATAATAGTTCTGCTCAGGATTTCAGGATTGACTGTGTCGCATATCCAGACCATTCTCTGAATATGCAAATCATCCCCTGTCCTTAGAGGCCCAGCCCAATAAGTTACCTCTAAAGCCTTTTCTGAAAATTTCCTCACCTTACCCACGCCTCTGGAGAGGGTAATTTCTGGGTCAGTATTTTATTATGGCACTCTCTACCCCACGGTGTAGTTATTTGTGTGTGAGCCTTCTCTCCTGGAAGATGGAGTATATGTAATAGTCATGACTGTATCCTCTATAGTGCCTTGGACTACTAAAGTGTCTCCCACACTAAGAAAATCCAACATTCATTAATCCTTTTTTTTAGTCCTTGGAAGAATTTGACTTCCAACAATGAAAACGTAGAATCAGTAATGTTGGGAGGTACTTACAAAAAGATGGGACTAGAGGTTCAGTGTAGAGAAGTGAGACAACATAGGGCAGAGCAGAGGAGAGGTTTCTGCCATGTAGCCTCCCAAGACAGAAGAGCCTTAGATCTTATCTCTAAGAGGACCTATCCTTACCCCTCTGTGAGGGAGGGACCAGTGTGAGAAGGACTGACTGCATGTGCTTTGGGATGAAGTTATCATATTCAGAGCTAAAATTCTGTGTATTGGGAAAAGCAGTTGAAACTCAGCTTTGTCAAGCAGTAAACGAGGGTTACCTAAGTTTTTTTCATCTGAAGTATCCAGGTTGCTCTGTTTTTTGGAACATAGTGGAGTCAAGAGAATGTAACAACTTTATAATAAAGGCATCAAACATCTGGTAAGTGTAGTAGACATGTTTCCAAGTACCTATATCCACAGCCCTTGAAGTATGCAGCCCTGCAAGCTTCATGGTCTAGCATCTGGCCATGGTATCAGCCAGGGGAGACCTGATTCAAATGTAACGAGTTCATGGCAGACCATTGGCCATAACCTATAACAGTGCCAATTAGATTCTTCTCCTGGAAATTTGGAATTGAGAGAACAAGTGAGCCAGAAAGAACTGCTGTCTTGGCCCTGATGTTTTCTGGGCTCCTATTCTCCCCACGAAGCCAGAATGAAGCCACTTCATTTTTTAGTATTCCATGAGCTTTCTGTTTCTTATAGTCACCCCTAATACATACATTCTTTTCCAGGTTTCCCTTTAGTCTCTGTTTCTTACAATAAAAAAGTTTCATGACAATGTTAAGCAAATATTTGACAACAAAATCAGAACGTATATTGTGACCATCTTATTGCACTGTGAAGTGTAACAGTCTAAAACTGTCTAACAAACAAAAAAAATGACCTGTCTAGTTCCAAATATTGCCAGTCTCAGTTGGGTAAAAGAGCTTTATTTAGTGTGGTGTCTATTCCTCCCCACTACCCAACCTCAAAGCCATATATTCTTCAACTCAGTTATCCTCCTGTGAAATTGGGAGCAAGAGAAGAACTTTGGGAAGATGAGCAATATGATTGCTTTTTCAAGGTAGAACCATTTGCCATGCTACTGGTGTAGGAAGAAAAAATTAGAATTTATATTTATTTTACATGTGTATACTAATTTTTTAGAAACTGGGTTAAAAAATAAAAATGAGATACGAAAATTTACCAGAGATATCAGTGACCACACAGCTTAGGGGAAACAGATTCTGAAGTCTAATTTCCAGCAATTTAAAGAAAACCTTTCAGGAGGAAAACTAGACTTGATCCAATATTGCTATAATATTTTAGCTAAAATAATCCAGTTTTCGACAAAAAATTATGAAACATGGAAAACAAAACAAAACAAAAACCAGGAAAGCATAACCCAAATTCAGAAAAATAGGTAGCAAATGGACATGCTGAGTGGGCCCAGTTGTTGGATTTTGTAACAACTGATCAAAACCNAAGCATAACCCAAATTCAGAAAAATAGGTAGCAAATGGACATGCTGAGTGGGCCCAGTTGTTGGATTTTGTAGACAACTGATCCAAACTGGCTACTATAAATACATTTAAAAGTTAAAGGTACAATGACTCAACAAATAGGGACTCTCAATAAAGAAACAGAAAATGTAAAAAAGAAATGGAAACTACCCACTCTGAGGAACAGAAAGAAAAAAAAGTTTGAAGAATAATGAACAGAGCCTCAGAAACTTGTGGGACAACTGGGAGTACAACAAAGAAAGGAGGGATAGAAGGGTATATAAAAAATATTTGAAGAAGCAGCAACCTAAAACGTCCCAAATTTTATAAAAAATTCAATCTGCAGATCAATGAAACCCAGTAAATTCTAAGTAGAATAAACATAAGAATCAAAACTAGATATATCATCATCAAATTGCTAAAAGACAAAAACAAGAAAATTTTGAAGCAACAAGAGAATAACGAGTTATTATGTACAAGGAAACCACAGTAAAATTAATAGCTGACTTCTCATCAGAAATGAAAGAGGCCAGAGAGCAATGGAAGAACAGATATGAAGTGGTGAAAGAAAAAAAAACCACCTATGGATCGAGAATTCCATATCAAGCAAAAGTGACCTGTCAAAAATTAAGGTGACAGTCCTCATAAATGGATCTATCTTGGAAGTATACTAATACATACTGGTGGAATGTATGGACTGATGGATTCCATATAGTTGCCAGCTTAGAGTGAAGCCTAAAGCAAAAGAAGGCTGTCAGACAGATGCAGGGCACTTGGCAAGTCAACAATTTCCATTAGTAAAGGAGCTCTAAACTCAGTGCCAACCCTGGGACATCAAATGATCACCACACCAAACTGTTGTATAAAGTACTAGATTTGAAGTTATTTTCCTTAAATAAATTTTGTGAAAATATGACTTCATTAGTTTCTTAACTCCGAAACTATCTTTCTGCTTCATAAAGGTGGAAATAAGCTGATTAGAACAGTAGGGGAGAGAGCATAAATCACATATAAGTGCTCTCCTTATATCCTACCCTCCAACCATGGCACCTGGCCCTTCCCATTCCTGGACCCCTGTTTCCTTTACACACCAGGTCAGCTAACTCTCATCACAGGGCTTCCACACAACTGGTTACAATTTCTCTGCCTCTCAGGTTCGACTAGGGAGATAAGTTAACAGCACCTGCTAGTATGTTATCTTGTCAGGAACCACAAGTCAAGAAATGCCATATTTTTCTGTCATTTAATAGCTTTTAAAAACAAGGAAAAAATGATGAAAATAGATGAAGAAAAGCAATTGACAAGATACAACACCCATTCATGATACAAATGTCCAACAAACTAGCAACAGAAGGGCACTTCCTTTATGCGATAGAGTGCATCTATGAAAAACCTGTAGCTGTCATTGCATTTGTGGTAAAAGACTGAATAGTTTCCCTTACGATTGAGAATAAAATGATGTCTACTCACATCTTTTTTATTCAACATTGTTCTGAAGGCCTTAGCCATTGTAATAAGGAAAGAAAAATAAAGGCATATAAATTGGAAAGGGGAATTTAAAACTGTCTTTATTTACAGATGACATCGTATACATAGAAAATTCTAAAGAATATACAATAAAAGTAATACTAGAAGTAATAAATGAATTTAACAAGGTCAGAAGATATAAGATCGGTACATAAAAATCAGTTGTATTTTTATATACTAGGAATTAGCAATTTGAAAATAAATTTGAGAAAACAATTCCATTCATCATAACATGAAAAAGAATATGATACTTAGGAATATATTTTAGAAAAGTATAAGATCTCTGACCTATAGATTCAATGTGATCCCTATCAAAATCTCAGCACCCATTTTATGTAGAAATTGATAAGCCAGTCTTAAAACACACACAGGGGTGCCTGGGTGGCTCAGTGGGTTAAATGTCACCCTTTGGCTCAGGTCATGCCCTCGGAGTCCTGGGATCCAGCTCTGCATTGGGCTCCGTGCTCAGTGGGTAGTCTGCTTCTTCCACTCCCTCTGTTGCTCCCCCTGCTTGTGCTCTCTCTGTCAAATAAATAAAATCCTTTTTAAAATGCACATACATAGAAACAAGAATAATAAACAACAACAACAAAAATTGCAACAGAGTAGGAAGAATTGCCATATCTGATTTCAAAATTTATAAAAAGTTGCAGTAATAGAATATAGTATTGGCATAATGATAGCCATGTAGATCAATGAAATAGAGTAGAGGTACAGAAATAAGTCCTTACATTTATGGACAATTGATTTCCAACAAAGGTGCCAAGGTAGTTCAGTGGGGAAAGGGGTATCTCTTCAAGAAATGCATTGGATATCCATATGCAAAATAATGAACTTATATTCTTACCTTACAACACACAGAAAAATTACTCAGTTTGCATCATAGACCTAAGAACTAAAATTGTAAGACTTCTGGGGCACCTGGCTAGCTCAGTTGGAAGTGCTGTGACTCTTGATCTCTGAGTCATGGGTTCAAGCTCCATGTTGGTTATAGAGATTATTTAAAAATAAAATCTTTTTTTTTTTTTTAAAGATTTTATTTATTTATTCGACAGAGAGAGACAGCCAGTGAGAGAGGGAACACAAGCAGGGAGAGTGGGAGAGGAAGAAGCAGGCTCATAGTGGAGGAGCCTGATGTGGGGCTCGATCCCATAACGCCGGGATCACGCCCTGAGCCGAAGGCAGACGCTTAACCGCTGTGCCACCCAGGCGCCCCTAAAAATAAAATCTTAAAAAAAAAATTGTAAGACTTCTGGAAGAAAACACAGTACAAGAGTTCTGTGGCTTTGCTTTAGGCAAAGATATCTTGAATTTGATCCATAAAAGAAGAAATTGATAAATTGGACTTAATAAAAGTAAATGTTTTTTTTTTTAAATACAAGTTTGTCTTTTAAAACACATTAGTAAGAAAATGAGAAGATAAGCCATAGACTGGGGAAGAATATTTTCTTTTTCCTTTTTTTTTTAAGTTTATTTATTTATTTTTTTTTAGTAATCTCTATGCCCAGTGTGGGCCTCAGACTTAACCCTGAGAACAGGAGTAACATATCTTCCAACTAAGCCAGCCAGGTGCCTGGGGAAAGAATATTTTCTAATCATAATCTGATAAAAGACTTGTATCTAGAATATATATTGAATTTCTAAACATCAAAAGTAAGAAGGCAAGCAACTCAATTTAAAAATGTCCAAAATATTTGGATAGACATTTCACCAAAATGTTATACAAATGGTTAATCATCACAGGAAAAGATACTCAGCATGATTCAATCATAAAGGAAATGGACATTAAAACCATAATACAATTATACAACCACTAAAATGGGTATAAGGCAAAAGAGTAGTAATACCCAGTGATGACAAGGATGTGGAAAACTGGAACTATCATAAATTGCTGACTGGTATACCCACTCTGGAAAACCATTTGATAGTTTCTTTAAAATATAAATGTAAACTTAGCATATGACTCAGCAATTCTACTTCTAGATGTCTACTCAAGAAATAAAAACACATGTCCACACAAAGATGTTTACATCAATAATACCAGTATTATTCATAGTTGGGAAAAACCAAAATAATCAAAATGTCTATCAACTAATGATTAGATGAAATGTGGCACAATGGAATACTATTCAACAATAAAAACAACGAACTATTGACATTTGCTACAACATGGATGAACCTGCAGTATCTTACGCCAAGAGGAAAAAAGTCATAAAAGGCCACTTTTTTTTAAAGATTTTATTTATTTATGTACTTATTTTAGAGACAGAGCTTGAGTGGAGGGAGAGGGAAGAGGTGAAAGAATCTCAAGCAGACTCATGCTGAGTAGCCAGCTTGATGAGGGCCTTGATCTCACGACCCTGAGACCATGACCTGAACCAAAACCAAGAGTGGGACTCTTAACTCACTGAGCCACCCAGGCGCCCCAAGGCCACATGCTGTATGATACAATTTGTATGACACTTCCAAAAAAGAAAAAAATATAGAGACAAAAAGCAAAGTAGTGATTACCTTGAGTTGGGATGGGAAAATTGAATGCAAGTGGCTATGACAGAACATTTTTAGGTGATGGAAATATTCTAGAACTGAATGGTGATGATTGCACAATTACACATTTATTAAAAATAATCACATTGTATGCTTATAATGGATACATTTTCATGAAATATAAATTATGTCTCAATAAAGCTATTACAAACAAAAACTTTTAAAAATGACATAAGCACATCATGTTAAAACTCTCATTTGTGAACACTTAGTAAATTTGGAAACAATTTTCTAACATGATTGAAAATCTTCCAAATAGCATTTCAGTGGATTGAGATGCCATTTGTTAAACATTAAAGAAAAAAAAAACTTGCAGGGAAACCTGATTGATAGGGAAGTCAGAAATTTGTTAGAGAAAAAGCCTAAATTACAACCTTAGTACAACTATTGGTTGGAGTTGAAATTTGAGTGTCATAATTGAGTACATGAAGCCAACTTTGTATTTCTTCCATATCTTTTATAGCCCTTACAGCCAAGTATGGGAATAAACTGATCTTAAACTTGAATCCTTCCATGACCAGGTATTAAACCATGATTTTCAAGGTAATGCAACATTTTCCATCACAAAACTCTCACTAAAATTTATTTAAATTATCAATACTATAAGGGCACCTGGGTGGCCCAGTGGGTTGAGCATCCAACTCTTGGTTTCAGCTGGGGTCATGATCTCAGAGTCATGAGATCAAGACTGGCATTGGGCTCTGTGCTCAGCAAGGAGTCTGCTTGGGATTCCCTCTCTCCATCTGCCCCTCCTTCCATCAAATAAATAAATCTTTAAAAAAAATTACCAATACCATATATTTCAATCAATCTTTATTTGTACTTTTGGATTGCCCAATATTTGTGTTTTTATAATTTATATGATGATATTACATTTAAATAATTTATAATTATGTTTAGTAATAGAGGTATGTCATTGAGAATGTTGGAAACCTCATTTTTAATAGAACATCTTTTGATAAAATGTACATTCTTTCCCTCTTGTTTGGTTTGTTTCTGTTGGTTTTTTAGTTTTTCTCTTCTCTTTACCCCAGGTGGTAGATAAAAATCTTTGGAAAACTACATTCTAATTTTTTGGTGTTTTCTTCATCTTGAAGATCAGTTAGATCATTTACCTCTAACAAGTCACATTTGAATTTCTAACATCAATAGAATCTCTAATCATAACTGTGATCCATCTTGAGAGAGGTCAATGAAGTCTCAAGTGGTACTGAGAAAATTATTCTTCTTTTGACACAGCCAAATGATGTGAAAGTGAGACTTAAATAACAAAAATACTGTAGAAACAAGGCCAAGGAAATTGCCATAAAGTAGAGAATTTGAGATAAGAAAAAAATTCTACCCACACAGAATTAATTCATTTCTATGGTCAATAGAAAACCTGATTTCAAAACTCTAGGCTTTCAATGATTTACTATTTGGCTTTGGAAAACTCATTTATTTTTCCACTGACTGCCCCTACATTAATGAAAATAAGGCATAATATACTTCTCCTTTCTCACAAACACTACTCATTAACTTTTAAACTTAAACAATGTGAAATATGTAATCTTCTGAACTTTTAGTATGAGTGTACTACTGTACCTATATCTGATTATAAATACAGGGGTCTTTGGTATCTAAGAGATTATATTAGAAAAGGTCTCCTCATTTTTACTTCAGCTTTCTTTTTTGCTTTCTTCTATTTGTCAACAGGTAAAAAAAAATTTTAATCAATTATCATAGTCTGAAATGCCATAGATAACAACCTTCAGCATTTTATTAACTTATTAATCTCCCTTTTTGAAACCACTATAAATAATTTTCTCGTAGACTTAGGTTAGGTGGTGTATCATAATCTCACTGGGTCAAATATACTTAAATTATAATAATATTTTTATCTAATGTTTATTTCAATTATCAGTTTTCTAAAATTATAGAATTTTCGAGCTGGAAAGAAAATTAGATTACAAATCAGCATTAAAACTGGCTATGTAACTCTAACCCAAGATTCTTTTTCCATCCAACCTTTCCAATCTCTCTAGTAAAGAAGAAATTGATGTGATTTAGATGTTTCACTCTTTGCCATATTTACATGTGTGACTTAATTTTTCAAAGCTAAAATAATTTCAATTTAAACATTTTTATAGGGATAAAACATTAGAGGTAAAAAATAGGAGTTTAGGCCAAGAACTCTCTTCCTTGCATTTATAAATGACTACTGTACACTGCTCTTCTACAATACTATTTGACTATTGAGAAGATAAGGTATTTTGTATTTAATCTTCAACACGTATGCTCTGTAATTATTTTTCATGGTCCTGAAAATGAGTGAAAACCTATTGACCACCACGTGTTTTAAAAGCTGACAAAGGGTGTTTGATATAGTTGGTGGAAGAGCACTGAGCTCAAAGTCAGGAAATCTGGATGGGTTCTAGCCTTGCCTGTGCTACGTGCTTCTTTGTGTCTTAGACCTAAGTCATTTAATCTCTCTGGCCCTGTGTTTACTGATCTGTAAAATCTGTCAGTCATACTCAGATCTTTTCTGGGCTTAGGTTAATTTGTGTATGAAATGAAATGCTGCATGATCTCATTCTAAATCTTGGCTTTGTTTTCTTTATTTTCTTGAAGGAAATTTACCACAAATGTTTATCACTTTGCTGTAGCCCTTAAGTCTATTTCCACCACCCTGTTCTCATGTTGTCATAAACTGCCTTTAAATACACTGCTTTCTTTTTCTTGATTCAATAATGGTCTCTCCCCTTAACTCCCACTTGTATCTTGCCTTTTTTCTCCTAGGACCTTCCCTTTCCCCTTAGGGAGCAGCTCTCTACTAAAAAAAGCATGACAGAGTTCCACTTCTCTGCATGTTGGGGCACTGCCTGTGAGTTGTCTCCCTTAGCTGACAGGGAGAATAGAGAGGTTAGGTGCATGGGCTCTAGAGCCTGGGTATGTATCTGTTCTCTACCACCCACTAGTTGTATAATCTTTACCTCAGTTTCATATTCTGCAAAATAGGAAAACAGTGTTACCCAAATATCACTGTGAGTCTTAACTGAATCAAAATAGGTAAAGCTTTTTTAGAATAGTGCCTATCTTGTAAGAACTTGCTCAATAAACATTCACGATTATTGCACCCACTCTATGGACCCTCATAAAGTGGTAATCACTTGAACACAAGCTAGAAGAGGAAAGGATAAAGCCGAGGCAAGGGAATAGCTCTGGAAGAATTGAATGGTGTGTTCGTACAGTTCAGGGCCTTTTGTGACAACACTCTGTATTTCCTATGCCTTGCCCTTTACTTTTCATCCTACTGGGATATAAATGTTGGACAAAAAGCACAATGAAGAGGAAGACTGGCACAATTTGTGGGTGATGTACCTTTTATTTAATTTGCAGGAATGGCTACCTAATGGCAACTTTTTCCTCCAAGTAAATTATCTGTTTGAAACATGATTTTTTGTTTGTTTGTTTTCTGCCAGCATTTTGAACTGGCATGCCATAATTATTAAACAATAAAACGTTAAAGAAAAAGCCCAAGAATTGTCCTTTGGGTAGCTGTATTTATGTAATGCTCCATTTGAGAAATAGCACTGGAAAAAACTGTTCTTAGCAAAGAATGTTAATTGATGAAAACATTTCTTTGCTAACAATCTAAGGGAAGCAATCTGTTCTTAGCTCTTCAAACCACAAAATAGATTTAGCCATTCATGAACAAAAGCCAATTATTTATTTTCAGTACTACCTTTAACAAGTCTTTGTTTTTGATAATGGAGCTCTCTTTCTATTTCTCTATCAAAGCAGTTTTTAAAATATAACCGCTCTTTTAATGAGAATATGGCAGCCAAATCTAATAGCAAGATTCTCATTTGGGTACAAAGCATATTTTCCACCTCAATATTCAACTACATGAGCTTTTTAAATGGGGAGAGGCTTATCCATTTTGATTAAAGAGTCCATATGCCTAATATTCTGTAGAGCTAGCATAACAAATATGTAATATGAAAAAAAAGCGTAAGAGATAATTTTGGTGAGAAGCCAAAATTTTGTAGTGTTTTGAAAATTATAATACTGTACATACCTGATGAACATGGAAGATATTGAATCTGGATCAGTTAATGAGTATTTTCCTCATGGTTTTCTAGGAAAGAAGGAAAATGTTGGTACATCTACTTTGTCAGGTCATAAATATTATTTTTGGAGCTCAAAAAGAAATATATCAACAAAAGTAGAAATTAGAATTTCCAAGTCATAGGATGTCACTTGGCAAAAAATATGCCTTTTAATAGAACATCTTCAGTATATTTTTATTTCAAATAGTAAAATAAGAGAAAAAGTCACATATCACGTGAGCATACAAGAAACTGATGTACAACTCAGTAACAACAAAAAAATGGATTAAAAAATGAGCAGAGGAACTAAATAGACATTTTTCCAAAGAAGATACACAAATGGCAAGCACATATATGAAAAGGTACTCAAGACCACTAATCATCAGTGAAATATAAATCAAAACCACAATGAGATATCACCTCACACCTGTCAGAATGGCTATCATCGTGAAGACAAGAGATAAGCACTGGTAAGAATGTGGAGAAAAGAGAACCCTTGGGTGGGAATGTAAATTGGTACAGCCATTATGGAAAACAGTATGGAGGTTCCTCAAAAAAATTAAAAGTAGAGTTACCATACGATTCAGCAATTCCACATTTTGGTATCTGTCCAAACGGAAAAAATTATCTTGAAAAGATATCTGCAGGCACCAAGTTCATTGAAGCCTAATTGACAATAGGCAAGATATGGAAACAACCTAAGCATCCATCAGGGGATGAATGGATAGAGATGTCATAATACACACACTCACACGCTGAACTATTGTTTAGCCATAAAAAAGGAAATCCTGCCATTTGGGACTACATGGGTGGAGCTTGAGGACATTAATGCTAAGTGAAATAAGACAGACAATAGAAGATAAATACTATATGATTCTCATTTATATGTGGGTTCTAAAAAGCCAGAATCCACAGATACAGAGAACAGATTGGTGGTTGACAGAAGCAAGGAAGGGGAGTGAAATGGGTGAAGGGTTTGGAAGGTACAAACTTTCAGTTATAAGTAAGTCTGGGATGTAAACAAAATGGTGACTAAAGTTTAAAATACTGTATGGTGTATTTGAAAGTTGCTAAGAGAGTAGATCTTGAAAGTTGTAGGCACACACACCAAATTTCTAAATGTGTGAGGTAATAGATGTTACCTAAACTAATGGTGGTGATCATTTCACAATATATACATAGATCAGATCATTGTGATATAAACCTAAAACTAATACAATGTTGTAGTCAATTATATTTCAGTAAACTTGAAAAAATGGTTAAATGGTAAATCTTACATATATTTTATCACAATAAAAAATTTGTATTGTTATCACTCCTACTAGTAAAAAGAAGCTACAATTACATAAAAAAAAAAATTAAGGAAATCAGTAGATGTTCCAGGATGTATAAGATAACTAAATTCTGTGCTTATTTTGCAACCTTCTTTTTTTTTTTTTTTAAATTTTATTTATTTATTTGACAGAGAGAAAGACAGCCAGTGAGAGAGGGAACACAGCAGGGGGAGTGGGAGAGGAAGAAGCAGGCTCCCAGAGGAGGAGCCTGATGCGGGGCTCAATCCCAGGACTCTGGGATCACGCCCTGAGCTGAAGGCGGATGCTTAACGACTGAGCCACCCAGGCACCCCTATTTTACAACCTTCTAATCAGATATTTCTGATTTTAGATTTTTTTGTGTGATATTTAGTTTAGAAATGTTATGGTTAATATAGTTAGTTCTGAGAATCTCTTCATTTTGCTTCTTATGTATTGTACATTTAGATTTTTCAGTTTAATTTGGCCAGTTGATAACTAGAAATCAAAATCCCATTTTTTATTAGGACCCATGTAAGAGATGTTTAACATCTCCCTAATTTGTCCAGACTCGGGGCTATGTGCTAATCCACTCACCTCAGGATTATAATAGTACTTCAGATTTTGTTTCAGGCTTTCTTTCCATGAAATCTTTGGACAGTCTGCTTATATAGTACATAGGAGGTGGTTCTCATTGTTGAGCATATTGCATGTACTTTTTACTAGACTACTGAACATCCGTCAGGTAAAAACCGTTCAGATATAAGCAAGGTAAAGTAGATTTGTAGTCATTTTTATTTGCACCATAATATCTAACATTTACATAGCATTTACTATATGCCTGACACAGTTCTAAGCACTTCATGTATATTATTTCATTTAGTCTCTGTAAGAACTATATGAGGTAGGGGTACTATTATTATCTTCACTTTATAGTAAATTATGGCAGATAAGTTACTTCACCTATCTAAAATTACTCAGCTTCTAAATGGGATAGGTCGGAATTTGAACCAGCTTGAGTCTAGTTGTGGAGTCCAGCCTTACATGCCCTGTATTACATGGAAGACTTAAAGTTGAGTTTCTAATTTCCAAATCATCCAATTTGCTGATACATCTTCATTTTTTCCCTGTTTCATACTTCTCCTATCTATCAATATTGAACATTAGGATGGAGATGAGTCATTCTATTTTTAAATCATCTTTATTAAGGTATAATTTACATAAAACAAAATATACTTACTCTAAGAGTATGGTTTGATGAGTATTGACAAACCGTTCATCCACTTAAGCACCAGCAGAATCATTTCTATCACTTCAAAAATTTTTCCTTACTGCCCCTTGCCTGGCAACAGTTGGTCTGCTTTTTGTCATTATACATTAGATTTATTTCATTTAAATGGAATCATATAAGATGTGCTGTTTTGTGTCTGACTTCTTTCACTCAGCATAGCGATTCGAGATGCAGCCATATTGTGTGTATCGTTAGTTCATTCCTTTTTATTGCTGAGTAGTGTTGTATTACATGTATATACTACAATTTGTTTATTCATCTACCTGTTGATGCACATTTGAATTGTTCCAGTGGTTATTATAAATAAGCTGCTATGAACATTTGTGTACAAGTCTTTGTGTAGGCATATATCTATATTTCTCTTGGAATTGCTGGGGCTTATGGTAAGTTTATGTTTAACTATTTAAGAAGCTGCCAAAGTTTTACAAAGTCACTATACCATTTTATATACCCATCAACAATGTGTGAGGTTCCAGTTGCTTTATATTCTTGTCAATACTTGGTACTGTCAATATTTAAATTTTAGCTAGTCTAATGTGTGTAGTGGTATCTTATTGTGATTTAAATTTGCATTTCCCTGATGCCTTAAGATGTTGAACATCCTTTCATGTGCTTATTGGGCATGTGTACATCTTCTCTTGTGAAGCATCTGTTCCAATAATTTGCCTTTTTTAATTGGTTTGTCTTACAATTATAAGTTCTAAGGTCTCTATATATTCTGGATTCAGGTTCTTTGTCAGAAATATGTATCACAGATACATATACATATATCATGTATCAGATACATATATCTCCCAGTGTTTTGTTTGCAATTTAAGTTCCTGAACAGTGTCTTTTGAAGAGCAAAAGTTTTAATTTTGATTAAGTACACTGTTTCAGTTTTTTCATTTATGCTTTGGGCTTTGTTGTCTTATCTGAGAATTCATTGTCTATTCCAAAGTGATGAAGGTTTATGTCTGTTTTCTTCTAGGAGTTTTATAATTTTACCTAGTATGTTAATTTTTAATGTATGGTTTAAAATGAAATTTGACTTTCATTTTTTTTAGTAGATATCCAGCACCATTTGTTAAAAAGACTATCCTGTTGTCACTGAATTTATCAGCCTACATTTGTCAAAATCAACTGAACATAAAACTACAGTGAGCTATTACTTTACGTCCATTAGGATGGCCATTATTAAAAAAGATAAAAATAAACCCCCAAATAACAACTGTTGGCAATGATATGGAGAAATTGAAGCCCTTGTGTACTGATGGTAGGAAAGTAAAATAGTACAGCTGCTGGGGAAAACAGTATGTCCGTTTCTCAAAAAATTAAATATAGAATTACCATATGGCCCAGCAATTTCACTTCTAGGTATATATCCAAAAGAGTTGAAAGCAGGGATTCAAACAAATATTTGTACACCCATGTTCACAGCAGCATTATTAATGATAGCCAAAGGCGGAAGCAACCTAAGTGTCCATGGATGGATGAATGGATAAACAAAATGTGTTATATATTATTATAATCAATACATATATATTATTAAAAATATTATTCACCCTTGAAAAGGAAGGAAATGCTGACACATACTATAACATGGATGAATCTTGAAGACATTACATTAAGTGAAGTAAACCAGTCACAAAAGCACAAATACTGTATAATCCCAGAGTAGTCAAATTTATAGAGACAGGAAGTAGAATGGTGATTTCTAGGGGCTGGAGAGGAGGACAATGGGGAGTCAGTGTTAAATGAATATGGAGTTATAGTTTGGGAAGGTGAGAAAATTATGGAGATGTATGGTGGTGATAGTTGCACAACAATGGGGATGTACTTAGTGGCACTGAACTGTACACTGAAAAATAGTACATTTTATGTTATATATATCTTACCACAATTTAAAAAATCAACTGACCATATTCGTTGATCTTATTTCTAGGCTTTCTTCTGTTTCATTGTTCTATATGTCTATCTTTACACCAAAACCACAGTGTCTTGATATTTGTAATTTTTGTATATTCTTAAGATGAGATAGTGTAAGTTCTCCAACTTTGTTTTTCCTTTTGAAAATTGTTTGGGCTGTTCTAAGTCTTTTGCTTTTCTGGATATATTTTAAAATCAGCTTATCGAGTTCTATTTTCTAAAGAAGCCAATCGGGAAGTTTACTGGGATGGCATTACTTTTTATATTACTATGGGGAGAACTGACAAAAACATCAGTTTTTGATCCATAAATATAGTATATCTCTTTTTTAATTTTGATTTTCTTTAATGTTTTTGATCCATAAATATAGTATATCTCTTTTTTAATTTTGATTTTCTTTAATGTCTCTTGGGAATATATTACAGTTTTTAAGGGAGAGGTCTTGAATATATATTGCTATATATTCCTAAGTAGTTTATAGTTTTGATGCTCTTTTAAATAGTATTTTTAATTTCATTTTCCAACTGTTCATCGCCAACATGTAGAAATACAATTGAATAGTGTATATCGTTCTTATATCCTGTGACTTAGCTAAACTCACATTAGTTTCGGTAGGTGTTTTTTTGTTTGTTTTGGTTTGTTTTTTTGTATATTACGTGGTATTTTCTATAGGCACAGTATGCTGTCTTTGAATAAAGATGGTGTTAGTTCCTCTTTCCAAAGTCTCGGCATTTTATGTCATTTTTCTTTCTTTATGTGTACATGCGAAGACCAGAACAATGTTGTCTAGGAGTTGTCAAAGTATACATTGTTGCTTTGTTTCTAATTGAGAATGAAAAGCACACTATATTTTACCATACAGTATTATTGTAATTGTAAATTTCTTACAGATGACCTTTATCAAGTTAAAGAAGTTTCTTTGTGTCAAAGTTTGTTGAAAGTTTCAGTCATGAGGTAATGTTAAATGTAGTCAAATATATCTGCATCTGAAGATGATCAAATGGTTTTTCTGCTTTATTTTGTTAATATCCTTAATTTAATTGATTGGTATTCAAATGTTAAACCAATACTGCTTTCCTAGGATAAACACCACTGGGTCAAGTGTACTATTCTTTATGTGTATTTTTGGATTCAGCATACTCCTTTACAAAGGAGTTTTCTGGTTTTGTTCCTGAGGAATATTGGTCTTTAGTTTTCTTTTCCTATAATTTCATTTTTGGTTCTGGTATTAGGGTAATGCCAGCCTTTTAAAAAATTTGGGCTATGTTCCCTTCTCCTTTAATGTCTGAAGGAGTTTGGTTAGGATTAGCATTATTTACTCCTTAAAAGACTAATAGAATTTACCAGTAGAATGGTCTGGCCCTGGCATTTAGTCCTTCAACAGGTTTTGGGTTTTTTAAAAACAATTAATGTAATTAATTTAATAGATAGAAGGCTATTTAGGTTTCTATTCTTCAGTTACCTTTGATAATTTACATCCTTCAGGAATTTGTACATTCCATCTATGCTGTTGAATTTCTTGGCATAAAGTTGTTTATAATACAGTCCCTTATTATGCTTTCAAGGTGTATATGGTCTGTAGTGATGGTCCTTCTTTCATTTCTGATATTGATAATTTGTATTTTTCTGTTTTTTGATAAGTCTGTCTTGTGATCTTCTCATCTGCCCTGCCCCCAAACCTGACCCACTTCCAGGGTTTCATATTCCGCTGCATTATGCCTCCACCCTATCCAGTTTTGCTGGTCAGAAGCCAGGGAGACATCTTAGACGGCTTCCCTTTCCCTTATTCTTCTGCTCCCCGACTGTGCCTCTGTAGTCTCTTCATCAACAATCTTAACAGGTTTACCGCTTAAATTGTTTTGACTCCATCCATTTCTAACCATTGCCACTGAATTAGCACAAGATAATATTGCCTCTCACCTTCGCTACTGTAACAGTCCCTTAACTGGCCTCTGTATATCCCCTTCAGCTATCCATCCAATACCTCAGGCTGAAGTGATCTCTCAAAATGCAGATCTACACGTGTCACCTTCTTCCTTAAATCTCCTCAATGGATTCGCGTTGATTTTAGATAACGACCCAAATCTTAAACAAGGCCTAAAAGGCCCTTGCCTACCTCTCTTTTTTTCTCACCATAAGACCCCTCACTGTGTTTTCCAGCCATACTACCTTTCTTTCCTTTGGTTCTTGGGAGAAGTCACTTTCCTTCTTACCATAAGATCTCAGCATTTGCAATTATCTTTCAACTTCAAATCATACCCTTCTCTAGGTTAATTCTTATTTATCTATAAATTTTAGCTCCTTTCACCTCTTCAAGAAAGCCATACTTTACCTTTAAACATGCATTTTGTGTATAATTGTATAAAACTAATTATGTCACTGCCACTTTGTCCTCAGTGGAAATAAGCTTCACGTCTTCAGTGCTAAGCACTACATAAATATTTGTTGAATAAACGAGTCAATGATAGCCTTTTTATTTTTATAGAATCATGAGCATGATAGATCCTAAATGAAAATTTGTTGACCACTTTGTGAATTATTGCCTAATAGGCATCATTTCATATTTTCTGAATGACAGTTTATTTATAGCCTCTAAAAATGAGATTCATATTTCATTGAAAATATAGCATAGAAGAATTTAATTTCAAGTAAACTTTCATTATGAGGACAAATTTGTTTTTCTTTTTAAAAATATGGTTGCTGTTTGCCATTTGTATTTCTAGGGGGGAACAAGGCCTACTTTCAAAATATTTCAGTCAGTTTTCAATTGTGCATACTATGTACTTTCACAAAGGAGGCAATAGTATCTAGTTTCTAGTGAGGGAAATGGGCTTGTGGAGGTAGTTCTGACATCTCTCCCCTCTCACACACACATACTCTTGAGCACCATGGCCTTACATTGCCAGTGCTTTTTCATTGTCCAACTTAACTACCATTTATTATCTCACATGTTCCTAATCCCGTGTTTATTGTCATGAATCTTCAAAACAAGTATTACTAATAATGAAACATGTATTAGTAGTACTATTTTACAAATTAAAAGTTAAGTGAATTACTGAAAGCCATAATTAGTAAGTGCCAGGGCCAGGATTTACAAAGATCCAAAACCTCTACTATTTCTGCCACTTCTTCACGGGCCAATGCTTGATTATATCATGGAAAATTGAGAATTGACTTCAAATTTTTTTGCTCTTTGTACTTTATGATATCAATCTTGTAAAAATGTTTTCTTCAAATTCCTATGACTCATTCTTAATATGACCTTTCTATAATGATTAAATTTTCATAGAGCTATTTCATGATTTTATTATTAGACATTGTGATTTTCAATTCTTTGGAAATCAATAGAATTATTTTGATACTTGTTTCCAAATATTAAAAGCTAAGTAATTTATGCCTTTTTGCTCAATTGGTTAGAATATGATCTTGATATTAATCAGCATATAATTCTATTGACCTTCCACAGAAAAGCCTAGCTGAAAGCTAACACTAATGCTACTTCTGGCTTACATTTGGAGTGTAATCTTCTTTAGTTGTGAAAAACAACACACAGAGCCAAGTTTATATTCTACTTTTATATGACCCTGGAAAAAATGGAATGAGCTATGATTTTTATAACTCCTTTCCTTCTCTTTAAAGTTAAAATGTATGTTTTCTCTTAGGGTGCATCTATTCAGTTGCTAACTCATTCATTCATGTGACATTTACTGAGTGCTTCTTACGTGCCAGTCATCATTCTAGGAAATATAATGATATACAAGACAGACAAAATGTTTTCCCCATAGAGGTTCTATTCTAGTGGAGAGAAATGGACAACCAAACAACAAGTAATGATAACTGCTGCCAAGAAAATATACAGGCTATTCTGATAATGAGGCTTGGGGAGGGTATGGGAGGTTTATTTTGGACAGGATGGTCAAAGCCTCTTGGGGGGAGATAACATTTGAACCAAGGCCTGAACTAACTATAAGAAGGAGCCATCCATTTGAAAAGCTGCAAGAACTACTTTCCAAACAGATGCAAGAGACCTAGAGGCAGGGCTGACCTTGGGAAGTACCGGGAACAGAAAGAAGGTGTTGTTAGAACACAGTTTATAATCCTGAAAGAGTGTCAGGGGCCAGATCGTGAGGATTTCCAGTAAACCTAAAGTTATTGTCAGTTTCTTCTGAAATAACATTTTTGATATTATTATATTTACCTTAAAATTAACTTTATCTCTCTGGAACAGTTCATCAATTGAAACATATTATCATAATATTTTAAGTTAACAAGTTCTTTAGGAATTATGTAGTCCAACCTCTTCATTTTAGAAATAAGGCAATGTTAGTCCAGAAAGGTTGACTTACAGGAGATAACTCAGCATACCCAGGCAGGCTAGGATTTGAGCTCAGGATTCAGTATTGCAGAATCTAGTGCTCCTTCCAGAAACCAGTTTTTAAGAAAACATTCAAACAAAACTTTCAAAGTTTTTCAGATTTATGGCATTCCTATGGCTCATCTGTTTTCCACTAGATTAAAAAAAAAACAGTAAATTACCATAATTTAACCAGTATCTAGGAACCTATTTGATTTAGGATTGCACACGGTTTTTTAAAATCATTGGCCACATTCTTATTTTTTTTCTAGTTTTTTAAAAGATTTTATTTATTTATTTCACAGAGAGAGAGAGAGAGCACAAGCAGGGTGAGTGGCAGAGGGAGAGGGAGAAGCACTGAGCAGAGAGCCCCATTCAGGGCTTCATCCCAGGACCCTGGGATCATGAGCTAAGCCAAAGGCAGACGCTTAACCAGCTGAGCCACCCAGGCGCCCTGGCCACATTCTTATAAGAACAGAATAATTCAGATGTTGAATTAGTATCTATCTTTCATTTGACTTTCATTGTACTATCTATAGAGGTTTTTAACCTGGTGTTCTTACACTCCAAGGGATGCACAAATGGGTTTCGAGGTTCTATCAGCCCTCTGGAAAGTGGAACATCTTACATGCTTGTGGGTATCATTTCAGCTCCTCCAAGAAACCGACATCAGGAAAGGTTTAGACAATTTATAGGAAAATGCCTATGGAGGATAAAGGAGAGGGAGCAGGAACAGGTAGCAATAAGACCACAAGATAGGTCTGACATCTGTGAAGGGAAAAAGGGAAGGAAGAATTGGGTAGAAATTCTCAAACGTCAATATAGTTCCAAGAAAGCATCAGCCAGGCTGATGGGGGAATCCCCATGGAAAAGCTGTTAATTTGAGGTATCTTGTGTCCAGCAGAAAGGCACTGGCACTAGTGTCCTGCCATGCTCAATTATTGGCTCCAAGCAGCCCCAGGGGAAGTGTGGTTTTGCTGTGAACACTATCATGGATCCAAGAGGGCAACAGCTGGGGCTGTCTATCAACTCTGCTCCTAGCAGCAGTTCCCTGGAAGGAGATTGAGTGGTGAATTTCCAGTACCATCACTCTATGCTTATGTGTGTTCCTTTGGAGAAAGCATCTGTGGCTTTTGTCATATTTGCTAAGAGGGTGGGTCTCCCCAAAAGTTCTGAACCCTTGACTATTCTGACACCTATCTGATTAAATTGTGGCCCTCAAAGAATGCAAACTGGTGTATCCACTGTGGAGAACAGTATAGAGGTTTCCCTAAAAATTAAAACTAGCACTACTATATGGTCAAGTAATCTTACTACTGGGTATTTACCCAAAGAATATGAAAACACGAATTCAAAGGAATACGGGCTTCCCTATGCTTATTGTAGCATTATGTACAATAGCCAAATTATGGAAGCCTATGTCTATTGGTAGATGAATGGATAAAGAAGATGTGGTATATATACAGCAGAATATTACTCAGCCATAAAAAAGGAATAGAATTTTGCCATTTGCAACAACATGGATGGACCTAGAGAGTATAAAACTAAATGAAATAAGCCTGTCACAGGAAGACAAATACCACATGATTTCACTCCTGGAATTGAAAAAGCAAAACAAATGAACAAAGGGGGGAAATGAGACAAACCAAAAAACCCAAACTCTTAACTATAGAGAACTGATGGTTACCAGAGGAGAAGTGGGTAGGGAGATGGGTGAAATAGGTGATGGGGATTAAGAGTATACTTATCTTGATGAGGGCTGAGTAATGTATGGAATTATTATTGTATTGTATACCTAAAACATATAACACTGTATATTAAGTATCCTGGAGCTAAAATTAAAAAATGATAAATTGCGGCCCTCAGCAACCAAAATATGGACTCAAATTTATTACTAAAAGTCAATAAACAGGAGTTATCAAACCACTGAAAATTGTGGCATTGTTCCCATTATTTCTTCATGAGTGACATACTTTTCATATATATGTTTATCACAAAGCAGCTAGTGTCAGAACACTGATGGCAGGACTACACGATATGGTGTGTACGTACTCATTTTTCCTTAGGGGAAACACTAAAGATTCAGAGCATGGATGTTGGAGATAGAATTCCTGGGTTCATAATGTGGTTCTGCCACTAATTAGCTACTTGACCGTGAATAAATTACTTCTCTGTGCTTCAGATTGCTCATTTCCAACATGGACATAGTAACAGTGCCTGCCTCCTTGGATTGCGGGGAAGACTGAGTGAGGTGATCTCCAGAAAGCTCCTCATACGATGCCTGGCACACATTATTCCTATGGCGATAGGCTCTTGACTGCTGAGCACCGTGGTATGCCCACTTGAACAGATTTAGCAATCTCCAAAATGTGAACTTAGGGAGTGAAGGAATACATGAAGCACTGATTCTTCAAGCTATAGAAGGATCCTTTGAAGAGTGAGTGCTTTTAACACGTTTCAGAATTATTCAGTTGAAAAGTAGTGTCTCTGGGTTGGTAGGAACTGAGGAGGTACTATATTTTTTGTGTGCTTATTCATATTTTTAATTTAGAAAATGGATATGCATTAGATTTTTAATTTTATGCCCAATATTTTTAACACATCTGCATTTTAAAGCAAGTTAGAGCTACAAAGGTGATTTTGTGTAGAAGTGAATTATTCTATAGTATAATATTATTATTACTGCCATTATTACACAGGTGTTTTCAGTTCCCATACCTGCACTATAGATCTTTATCTTTCTTGATGATTCATTTTCTATTTAGGTGACACTGCCTTTTCCTCCTTTAACAACCTCCTTGATTTCTCTTAGCCTATTTTTTTTTTTAATGATTTTTAATTATATTATGTTAGTCACCATACAGTACATCCCCGGATTCCGATGTAAAGCTCGATGATTCACTAGTTGCGTATAACACCCAGTGCACCATGCAATACGTGCCCTCCTTACTACCCATCACCGGTCTATCCCATTCCCCAACCCCCCTCCCCTCTGCGGCCCCCAGTTTGTTTCTCATAGTCCATAGTCTCTCATGTTTCATTCCGCCTTCTGATTACCCCCCTTTCTTTATCCCTTTCTTCCCCTACCGATCATCCTAGTTCTTATGTTCCATAGATGAGAGAAACCATATGATAGTTGTCTTTCTCTGCTTGACTTATTTCACTTAGCATTATCTCCTCCAGTGCCATCCATGTTGCAGCAAATGTTGAGAATTCGTTCTTTCTGATAGCTGAGTAATATTCCGTTGTATATATGGACCACAACTTCTTAATCCAGTCATCTGTTGAAGGGCATCTCGGCTCCTTCCACGATTTAGCTATTGTGGACATTGCTGCTATGAACATTGGGGTGCATATGGCCCTTCTCTTCACTACGTCTGTATCTTTGGGGTAAACACCCAGTAGTGCAATGGCTGGATCATAGGGTAGCTCAATTTTTAACTTTTTAAGGGACCTCCACACTGTTTTCCAGAGTGGCTGTACCAACTTGCATTCCCACCAACAATGTAGGAGGGATCCCCTTTCTCCACATCCTCTCCAACAATTGTTGTTTCTTGCCTTGTCTATTTTTGCCATTCTAACTGGCGTAAGGTGGTATCTCAGTGTGGTTTTGATTTGAATTTCCCTGATGTCAGCCTATTTTTTTCCGTAATTCTTTAATTTGGTATACCTGCTTTTCACTATTCCTGGCATAAGCATTTTTAGTAAAGTGGATATGATAAAAGGTTAAATAGGCATTTGAAATGTTAAATAAGCATTCATAAATTAGTTAGTCTAGTGATTGGCAAACAAAAGTCCAAGGGCCAAATCTGGTACAGATACTGTGTGGACCACAAAGCATAAAATATTTATTATCTGACTTCTTACAGAAAAAGTTTGCCAGCCTCTGATTTAGTTTACCCAAAATTTTAAAAAGCAGAATAAAAATAAAAAATATATCTAGAACTGGATACCTTCTTGAGGATAGGAACATTGCCTTATTCATCATTTTATCCTTAGTAGCTAACCTAGAGCCAGGCTTATGGTAGATACTAAACAAATATTTGTGAAATTGAATTGATTGCATTAATTTTAAAAATTAAATGCTTGAAATTAAAAAGAAATTTCCACACAGTATGTTTTTATTAAAGCCGGCACTGTAGAATAAACTAGCTGGGCTACCGCATTAGAGTGACCATTATAAATAATCTCCCTGGGGTGATTTGTAATACATTAGAAAAACATTCCTTTTGTGCATAAACTATTAGTTTAACGAAATAATATGTTTGAGAGAGAATACTTGACTCCTGATGCTTCTTTTAACTTTTGCTTTTTATACTAAAATTTCTTTCATAATTTCTTAATACTTTAGGCATGATAATTCATCAAATTCCTAGACTCACATGCATGAAGCTCTTTAAATACTTCAGCAAGTATACTATAGTACCTGGTTTAGAAAAGTTGGGTAGAGGGGCGCCTGGGTGGCACAGCAGTTAAGCGTCTGCCTTAGGCTCAGGGCGTGATCCCGGCGTTATGGGATCGAGCCCCACATCAGGCTCCTCCACTATGAGCCTGCTTCTTCCTCTCCCACTCCCCCTGCTTGTGTTCCCTCTCTCGCTGGCTGTCTCTATCTCTGTCAAATAAATAAATAAAATCTTTAAAAAAAAATTGGGTAGAAAAGTCTTTGTATCTGGTTGCAGTTGAATTACAAAATTAATACTTTTTATATTACTATAAAGGTAAAAAATGTATTAAGCTAGTATAATTTATTAATCATTTGTATTCAGAATTTCACAAAGAAGTAATCTAACTTTAAATAGATGATACTTTTTAAAAACTAGGGCCTAGGCTTGTAGGATTTTTTTTGTCAGGCCATTTGGTTTTGTGCAATTAACAAGGACGTTAATTAATAGCAGCTTTGGAAAATTTCCATAAAATGCTTCCTGTTAATAAGAATCATCAGAGGCACTTTAAAAAAATGTCCAGGGGAAAGGGATGAATAAGCAGAGCACAGAGGATTTGGGGGGGCAGTGAAACTACTCTGTCATACGTTTGTGCAAGCCTATAGAATGTACAACACCAAGAGTGAACTTAACTATGGACTTTGGATGATAATGATGTATCATATCAATATAGGTTCATTAATCATAACAAATGTACCACTCTGGTTGGGGATATTGATAATGGTGGATATTGATAATGGCTTGTTTGCATGTTGGGGGGCCAGGGAGTATATGGGAAATCTCTGTACCTTTCTTTTAATTTTGCTGTGAACCTATTACTACTCTTAAAAAAATAAAATTTTTAAAAAAAAGAATAAAAAATTCCTAGGCCTCTTCCCTCTAAATTCTGATTCAGTATTTATGATACGGGGCCCAAGATTTCTTGTTTTTTAATTATAAGCACCCCAAGTGATTCACATAATCACAGAATTTTAGGAAATGCTACTTTAAAGAATACTTTCACATTTTCTTGATCATGTATAAATAATTTGAATGGGTTTGAAAAGCTTACCTGGACCTATAATATACTCCCACCAATTATGAGACCATTTTAATATTTACACATAGAATTTAATATTTGTACTTAATATAGGCTAAATATTAGTTAATTTCATCAATTAGTGTGAGGTTCTTTTGATATTTCAGTCACTGACTCTCCTTCAATATTTTAAGCTTATTTGGGTCACAGATTCCCTCTGAGAAGTTGATGAAATTTGTGTAATCTCTCCCCAGGAAAATTAACACACAAAAATTTTGCATCTAATTACAAGGTTTTTACTAACCCTGACATATAATAATGGACTCCATCCATGGACCAACTTAAGGTCTGTTCTTTAGTTGGACCCCCTTTATTTTAATTTTGCTGTACATCCAGAAGTCTTTAACCTTAATTTTTTTTTTCTTTTAGATGCCATACAGCCAAAACTTTAATAACTGTGTTGGTATCCTGATTGTATGTATCTCTCTTTCCAGTTAAATAGGACACATATTGTCATTAAACTTCTTTTGCTTATATCCTTTTAAAAAAAATTCATGTGTTTTGATACAGCTGTGGATTTGGGGGATACCATTTATGTAAAGTGCAAGAAGGCAACAGTTTGATGGTGAAATGATAGAGGGATAGATACTTTGAGACTGGGTGACTCCTGGTAGACTGTGTGATCAGAAAGAAGATGCCTAGGGGAAAAGCTGAGGTAACCAGAAACCAGCAATGAAAACCATAGGGGAGACTGGAGTCAAAGGGGTGAATTCAGAGGAAGCTAGCAGCATAGGCCCTTGATTCCTCCCTAGTTTTAGAAACGAGAATTCACTGAGGGATGCAAACAGCTTGGGTGGCAGATGGCTTCAGAGAGAACTGTTTCAACCCAAATTTGAGCATTGTATCAAAAGCTCAGGCAGAAAGAATCTTGTTTCCTTCAAGGTCTTAGGGATGAGGTTGAGGGGGGCAGAGAGAGAGATACTGAGTGGGGAAAAGAGGGAAGGGAGAGAGAGGGAATTGGGGCAGAGAGAAAAGCAGACAGAGAAGTTGAGGAAAGAAGCCACACTACATTATACTAGACAAAACCGGGCTGATAACAGTGGAAATGTAATCTGCCTACCGGGCTGTAGCCTCAAGTGTGTACTTGAAAATGACTTTCTGAAAGTGTACATTGTAGTGTTTTATGCCTCACGGTGAGAGAAAGAGTATCAGAGAATATAAAAGGGCCAGTCTCTCACCTTTATGTCAAATTATGACTCGGGGCTCACACTAGCCCACAGGACACTTTTGTGTAAATTAGAAACAGACGGATGCAGCCACCCACCACAGCATGTGGCTTAGCAAGCAAGCACAGTCAAAACTTCACCATTTCTCTTCATTGCCCGAACCCCTTGTGTCGTGAACTCCCTGCCTAACCCTATGTGTCAGTCCTGCTACAAAGAACTGAATTTCTCCTTAGGCTTTGGGCAGTAGAGAGGATAAGGAGAGCCTTCATAACTGTGTAAAGACATTTCAGGTCTCAGACAGAGCTTCTACAGCGTTGTGATTGGTTTCTAGGATTCAAACTGGGGGAATGTGAATCAGGGTAGCAAGGTCACAGATCAGGCTGGTTGGGAGAGATTACACTGAGGAATCAAGGAGGAAGTGCTGGTCCAGCTAGCCACATCACACAGAACCCCTGGCAATCAATAAAGAGGCAGATGTTTCAGCCAGATTGCTCTCACATTCATAAAGTAGTTTTAATTTTCATGTTTTTACAAATAATCATTGAAATAGTTTCAGAAGTCATCGCATTCGTATATATATTATAAAATACGCACATACACACATTCACACACGATTCATAGACATGCTTTGTATATACATATATCTATGAATCCTAGCCATTCTTACATATGATTTACTTTAAACTATTACAATATCCAAAAATATACTATCCAATAAATGCAATTATTGTAGATAATTCCCATTATGTCTACTACAACAAAATATGAAATATGTAAATAAGGAAGTAATTAACTTGCCTGGGGAATTTTTAAAAACACGATTCACTCTTACTGAACTGCTAATTTAATGTTTAATGCTAATTAACTAAACATCTGACACATTTTATTCATGTAAATGATTAAGTTTAAAATATTTTGCACATACTTCCAATATTTTCTTCAGTTTTTCCTCTGCTTCTATCTCCTTTTGCAAATTTACTGAAAATCTGGGTAATAAGAGATTGCTGATCAAATGTGAATTGTGTCTGTGTGTTTATTGTCTTTATATGGATTGTCCTTATAAGGCTGGCCCATTTTTTCATTTAGACTTACTAATCATCATCTGTCCTGACCAGTAAAGTCTATAGTTGTAAGAGGTAAGGAGGTACTTTTTCTTCCTCTGTTTTTGAATTCTGTTTCATTGTTTGTAGATTCAAAACAGTCTCTTTAAGACTTTTTACTTTAAAAAGGACTATATACTTTTTAAAATCAACAATTTTAAAATTCTTTTAATTTTTTTAAAGTTTTTTTTATTTATTTATATGAGAGAAAGTGAGTGAGAGAGAGAGAGAAAAAACACGAGCAGAGGTGGGAGGGAAGAGCAGAGGGAGAGGGGAGCGTGATGCGGGCTCCAGACTCTGGGTTCATGACCTGACCTGAAGGTAGCTGCCTAACTGACTGAGCCACCCAGGTGCCACAAAATTCTTCTAATTTTTTTTAATATTGAATACTTGATATGGTTCAAAAATTAAAATGACATCAGAATGTATGTAGGGAGAAATCCAATGATTGTTCCTCCTGCCTCATGCATAATCATTTTTAGTAGTTACTTCTTAATCTTTTCTGTGTTCCTTAATGAATATACCAGAAAACACAAATATGCATTCTTGTTTTTCTCCTATTCTTTCAAAAACAGGCAAAATTTTAGAACTCTCCCTATAATGCCCCTTTTTCAATTTTTAAAAAATGGGTTCAATTATTTTCACTAAGAAGGAAAATTACATTATATATTGCTTACTCAGAATATTGATATATTTAACATTTTTTAATTTTATTTGTTGTTTTAAGTAAATATCATGGGGCTTGGACTCATGACCCTGAGATTAAGAGTCTCATGCTCTACCGACTGAGCCAGCCAAGTGTCCCCAAAATATTGATATACTACTAGCTTGTCAAATCAAATTATTAAATTTGAAAACCCCTCACACATTTTTTCTTTTTTTTTTTTATTGAAGTATAGTTGACGTACAATGTTACATTAGTTTCAGTATACAGCATAGTGACTTGACAGGTCTGTATGTTATGCTGTGCTCATGGTAGGTATAGCTACCGTCTATCACCATCCAACATTATTACAAAACCAGACTAAAGCCTTTTATTCCCATGACTTACTCATTCCATAACTGGAAGCCTGTGTCTCCTGCTCCACTTCACCCATTTTGCCCATTTCCGCTCCCCAGCAGCCATCATGTATTTATGGGTCTGTTTCTGCTTTAGGTTTGTTTATTCATTTTTAAAAGATTGTATTTTCCTTTTTACATCCAATGTGGGGCTCAAACTCACAACCCTGAGATCAAGGGTCAAACACTCTACTAACTGAGCCAGCCAGGTGTCCCTGTTTTGTTTTGTATTTTTTTTTAAAGATTTTATTTGTTTATTTATTTGAGAGAGAGAGAGAGCATGAGAGCAGGGTGAGGGGCAGAGGGACAAGCAGACCCCCCCCCAAACTGAGCGGGGAACCCGACGTGGGGCTTGATCCCAGGACCCCGGGATCACAATCCAACCTGAGGCAGACACTCACCTGACTGAGCCACCCAGGTGCCGCATCTGTTTTGGTTTTTTTTTTTTTTGATGCCACATATAAGTGAAATTATATGGTATTTGTCTTTCTCAGCCTGACTTATTTTCACTTAGCATAATACCCTCCGGGTCCATCTGTGTTGCAAATGGCAAAATCTCATCCTTTTATATGGCTGAGTAATATTCCAGTGTGTATGTGTCGGCTTTATTGGCTTTATCCATTCATCTATTGATAGACACTTGGGTTGCTTCATACCATGCTGCAATAAGCATAGAGGTACATGTATCTTTATGAATTAGTGTTTTCTTTTTCTTTTTTTTTTTTTAAAGATTTTATTTATTTATTTCACAGAGATAGAGACAGCCAGCGAGAGAGGGAACACAAGCCAGGGGGAGTGGGAGAGAAAGAAGCAGGCTCATAGTGGAGGAGCCTGATGTGGGGCTCGATCCCATAACACCGGGATCACGCCCTGAGCCGAAGGCAGACGCTTAACCGCTGTGCCACCCAGGTGCCCCTGTGAATTAGTGTTTTCATTACCTTTGTGTAAATACCCAGTAGTAGAATTCCTGGATCATGTGGTATTTCTATTTTTAATTTTTTTTTTTAAGATTTTATTTATTTATTTGACAGAGATAGAGACAGCCAGCGAGAGAGGGAACACAAGCAGGGGGAGAGGGAGAGGAAGAAGCAGGTTCATAGCAGAGGAGCCTGATGTGGGGCTCGATCCCATAACGCCGGGATCACACCCTGAGCCGAAGGCAGACGCTTAACTGCTGTGCCACCCAGGCGCCCCTCTATTTTTAATTTTTTGAGGAACTTCCATACTGTTTTCCACAGTAGCTGTACCAGTTTACATTCCCAGCAACAATGCATGAGAATTCCTTATTCTCCACATCTTCACCGATACTTGTTATTTCCTCTCATTTTGATGTTAACCGTTCTAACTGGTGGAAGGTGATAACTCATTGTGGTTTTCATTTGCATTTCCCTGATGATGAGTGATATTGAGCATCTTTTCAAACGTCTGTTGGCCATCTGGATGTTTTCTTTGGAAAAATGTCTATTCAGGTGCTCTGCCCATTTTTAAAAAAATTGGATTGTTAGTTCTTTTGGTGCTTAATTGTAAAAGTTCTCTATACATTTTGCATATTAACCTCTTATTGGATATATCATTTACAAATATCTTCTCCTAATCAGTAGATCACTGATGGTTCTTTGCTGTGCAAAAGCCTTTTATTTTAGGGTCATCCCAATAGTTTATTTTTGCTTTTGTTTCCCTTGCTTCAGGAGACATCTAGAAAAATGTTGCTAAGGCTGCTGTCAAAGAAATTACTGCCTGTGTACTTATCTAGGAGTTTTATGGTTTCAAGTCTCACATTTAGATCTTTAATCCATATTGAGTTTATTTTGGTGCATGGTGTAAGAAAGTGGTCCAGTTTCATTCTTTTGCATGTAGTTGTTGTCTATTTTTCCCAACACCATTTATTAAAGAGACTGTCTTTCCCGCATTATATATTCTTACCTCCTTTGTCATAAATTAACTGACTATATAAGCATGGGTTTACTTCTGGGCTCTCTATTCTGTTCCATTGATCTACGTGCCTATTTTTGTGCCAGTGCTATATTGTTTTCTTTACTGCAGCTTTGTAGTATATACTGGAATCTGGGTTTGTGATACCTCCAATTTTGTCCTTCTTTCTCAAGATTGCTTTTTCTATTCAGGGTCTTTTGGTGGTTCCATACAAATTCCCATAGTGTCGTTTTTGTTTTTTTTTGTTTTTTTTTTTAAAGATTTTATTTATTTATTTGACAGAGATAGAGACAGCCAGCGAGAGAGGGAA